>NC_057794.1:561344710-561389031 GCF_018294505.1 Triticum aestivum
CGCGATGGCCGAGCGCCATCCTCGCCGCGGTTCACCGTAGTCGTCACCAGAACCACCCCCTCGTCCCTCTGACGTGGCCATGAGCTCTGCCTCCATCGTCTACGCCTCCTCGACGACTCACGCGACGCCGGACGCCTCCAAACGCCGACCACGCCGTCTTCTTCAACCTCGGTCCGCCGAGATCGTCACCGCCATTCCGCCTGCACCGGACCTCCCCTGAGCCTACTGAGCACCCCGACGGCCTCGCCGCGAGCACCTCGTCGTTTCCCCTCTCCTCTCTTCCTCGTTTGCGTGCCGTAGCCGCACTAACCACCGGACCCGAGAGCTCATCGCCGTTGTAGTTCCTCACCGCCGTGGCCAGAGCAACCCCAGCTTGCGCCTGAGCGCGTCACCGTGTTCGCTGCACTCCCAGGAGCCCGCAGCACCCTTCAGTTTCCCCTCTAGTGCACCGTAGCATCGACCCCTTCCATGTCCGAACTCCGGCCACCGCGGATGCGCTCGCCGTCGTCGATTCCGGCGACCACGCGACCACCCGTGCGGCTAGCTAGATGCAGGCATTCTCAGGCTACCTTCTGGTGGCCTTCACGCATCCATACGCCGCCTATAGCGCAGCCCCGACGAGCTTCCGCCGTAGATTTGGTTGCCGCCCGTGGGACTCCGGCGAGCCGACGTGGCCGCGTGATTAGCGCTAATCACCGCCAACTAACCCTCCCCAGAGCCACTGACTACTGGGCCCCACGGCCTAATTAACATTGCTTAGCTCCTGTTTAGACTAAACTAACCCCACGGGCCCACATGTCAGTTGACCTGGCCACGTCACCGTTGACCAGGCCCCACCTGTCATTGACACTGAACATCATTGTGTCACTGACCAGTGGACCCCACTGGTCAGGTTTGACCTAAACCGCTGCTGTTGACTTGCTGACGCAGTGCTGACGCAATAAGTCATTTCTAGATTAAAAATAATTTAGAAAATTCCAAAAAATTGCCTAAACTTCTAAAAATCATAGAAAATCAACCGTAAATCCAAATGAAATAAATTATATATGAAACATTATCAGAAAAAGTCAAGGAATCCATATGTACCATTTTCTTGCATGTTTGAGTAAGTTAACCTCACTGTTTAGAATGAAACATGATTAGGGCAAATTTCATAATAGGTTTGGAGTTGGAATTGATATAGTTTTGAATTCCCCTTCAATTAAAATGACTTCTGTTGCATTAGCCCAAATCACAGCATATTGCCAGGTAATGATCATGCATCATATTGTTGCATTGCATTGATTGTGCTCTCCCTCTCCGTTGCCGGTATTCGTCCCCTCTCGATAGACCTGCTTCCGACAATGAGCTTGATGACACCGATGAAGAGCTATAATATCTTCAGAAGTGCCAGGCAAGCACAACCCCCTTGTTCATTCCGATACAAGCCCACTCTCTTGCTCCTGCTCTCTTTTACTGCATTAGGACAACAACGATTCATCTGTTACTTGTTGCGGTAGTTGAACCCCTTATCCTCTGCATGACCTGTCATTGCCACAGTAAATAGATGAAACCCACTAGCATGAGTAGGAGTTGTTTGAGCCCTGATGTGCCTACTCATTCATGCTTGTTTGTCATGCCTGCTATTCCATAGAGTTGTGTCAGGTCCGATTCGTCGGGAACGAATCGGAGGTGTGTGAACATGTCCTACTGTGTGTGAGCTAAGTGTGTGAACACGATTTGGTAAAGGTAGCGGTGAGAGGCCATGTAGGAGTACATGGTGGGTTGTCTCATTGAAACCGTCTTCAGGAACTGAGTTCTGTGTCTGTGATCCATGAACAGCTACTACCACTCATTGGGATCCTTAATTGACCCTCTCGGCTTCTTAATCACCCTAGTACTCTGTCCAGGAGTTGCAACTAGTTTCTGGTGTTTGTAGGATATGTGTTGGCGGTCGTGCATAGTGCTGACCCTAGGGGTGGGCTATGATGCGGTAGATACACCGTGGCACGGTGTATCGGGTGCCCGTTTGGTGTCTCGGGAACCCTGTTCACATCATTCGGGGCCGTATGTGGAAACCTCGGCCGGACTCCCTGCGGATGGAACCTGGATAGGCGATAAACCTAGACTAGAGACTTGAGTGTTTAGGTAGGCCGTGGCCGACACCCTCGCCAGGCTTCCGCTTGAAGGTTGTCGAGATACATGACGTGTATATGGTGATAAGTGGTGGAAGCGTGTGTGAAGAAGTACACCCCTGCAGGGTTATCATTATCTATTCGAATAGCCGGATTCCTCGGATATGGAAACTTGGACCCGTTGCATAGTTCATAGACAAGTGAAAGTGGATACTCTAAAATGCGCAAGATAAGCATGAGTGCTATGGATGGCGTTCTCGTAGGGATACGGGAGCGGATCCATAGTGGTGTATTGATATGGTGAATATGTGGACTCGTGTGCGCCACCTCAAAAGAGTTGCTTGCAGTCGTAGTTCGGGTTAGCCACTGGGTCAAAGCTGGATTGCTGCAGTCAAACTCCACCCCCCCTTGTTGATACCGATGCATATGTAGCTAGTTTCTGATGTAAGTCTTGCTAAGTACCTTTGTACTCAGGTTTGCCTATTTTATGTTTTGCAGAGAGACGTCAGTCTCGCTAGTAGTTCCGTGTGGACTTCGATGTTTAGCTTGATACCTCAGCTACGATCTTGTGCCCTCGGCAGGATCTGGTAGATAGTCAGGCTTCTTAGCCTTTTTCATTTGTAGATGTCTGTACTCAGACATGTAAAGCTTCCGTTTGTGCCTTGAATTGTATGCTATGATTGTTGGGTCGTGAGACCCATGTTTGTAATATCTCGCTCCTCGGAGCCTAATGAATAAATACTTGAGTCGTAGAGTTATGTTGTGATGCCATGTTGTATTTACACATATCGAGCATATTGTGTGTATGATTGGAATGCTTGGTATGTGTGGGATCCGACCATCTAGTTGTTTATCCTTGGCAGCCTCCCTTATGGGGAAATGTAGTCTAGTGCTTCCATGAGCCATAGTAGTCCGCTACAGCCCGGTTCACCGGAGTCCTGCTAGCCCAGCACTACTTCTCAAGGTACTTGACTGGCCGGCATGTGTTTCACTTTGTTCCCGTGTATGTTCCTTCGGGGAAATGTCACGCGGTGACATCCGGAGTCCTGCCTAGCCTGCTATAGCCCGGGTTCCCGGAGTCCTGTTAGCCCAGTGCTATAGCCCGGATTCACACGCTGCTGACCGACATGCTCGATGTGATTCATGTATGCCTGTCCCCATAGGTTGGTGCCGCTTTGTGTTCACGACTAGCCATGTCGCCCGGGTTCTCTGTCATATGGATGCTAGCAACACTATCATATACGTGAGCCAAAAGGCGCAAACGGTCCCGGGCCTTGGTAAGGCGACACCGTGGGAATATCATGCGTGAGGCCGCAAAGTGATATGAGGTGTTACCTGCTAGATCGATGTGACTTCAAATCGGGGTCCTGACAGAGGCGTGGCCGGGCATTCCTAGTCCTTGCTGCAAGTCCCCGAGACGGGGCAACGGGGTCACATCTTTCATGAGTCTCTGCTTGTTACCGCGCGTTCCTAATCCACTACGATTTGGATATTTGATCCGAGGGGCCTCTGGCCTGATAGCACTAACCATCACATGGGCATACTATGGGTGTTCTGCGAGGTATGCATCAGCCGAAGCTTAATAGACATCAGCTACTGAGCGGCGCGCGCCGGGTTGGACTGCGTAAGCGCCTGCCTTGTTGAAGGAGGTAGCTAGGTCTACTCACCGCCCGCCCTCGCAACGTGCAGGAGTTCTCGGGGAGATGGCCCATGACCCCTGGGGGCATAGGTTTAGTCCGGCGTGCTGGCCTCTCTATTAAGCCTCATCACAATGCCGGAGTTAATCGAGCGTGGTGGGTAAGTTGGTGCACCCCTGTAGGGAAGAAAACATCTATCGATAGCCTGTCCTACGGTAACGGACACTTGGAGTTGTATCCTGATCGATACAACTAGAACTGGATACTTGTGATGAGAAATGGATGGTGATGAGAAATGGATAGTATGGCTCTGGGATTGCTTTCTCGCAGGGAGTCGAGAAAGGATCTCTGGCCGAGGTTGATAACTCTACTGCTACTTTACCTTATGTTACTCTACTCCCTCCTGTTGCTGCAAGATGGTGGTTTGCAGAAGATGCTAGTCTTCGATTGGTTAGGCTTTCCCCTTCCCTTCTGGCATTCTGCAGTTTAGTCCACAGATACAGCCTATTTTTCCTTTGATACATATGCATACTTAGTTTAGATCTGATATAAGTCTTGCAAGTACTTTGGATGAGTACTCACGCCTGCTTTGCTACCCTTTTCCCCCATACTCAATTGTTGTGACCAGATGATGGACCCCAGGAGCTAGACGACACCACTGATGACTACTGCTACCCCGAGGGTGCCTACTACTACGTGACGGCCGCTGACGACTTGGAGTAGTTATTAGGCTCCCAGGCAGGAGGCCTTGCCTTTTCGATCAATGTTGCTTTTATGCTAGCCTTCTTAAGGCAAAACTTGTCTAACTTATGTCTATCCTAAGATATTGTTGCTTCAGCTGACTCTTGTGTATTCGAGCTTATGTATTCGAGCCCTCGAGGCCCTTGGCTTGTAATATAGAGCTTGTATTATTTTCATTTGTGTCTAGAGTTGTGTTGTGATATCTTCCCGTGAGTCCTTGATCTTGATCATACACATTTGTGTGTATGATTAGTGTAAGATTGAATCGAGGGCGTCACACATGTCAAATTTATATGGTCAAAAGTAGTTTTGATGCATGATATAGGCTCTAGGCACTTGTAGGAGTAGTTTCTATCAATATTATTGAGTTTGGTTTATTTTTATTTTGAAGTTACTAAAAATTTCAGATTTTTTCAGAAAATGATGAGGAGATTATTGAGGGGCTCGTTGAGCCAAAGCTCGAAGGAAAAGGCACCGAAGCGTAAGTATAATTTGCCGCACACCGCGGAGGTTCGGGCGTGTGAATGGCCTTCCGAGGATTTCTTGAGAGCAGCCGGGATTTATGACGATTTTTATGAGTTGGCTCATAATGGAGGCCTCATCGCTTTCCTCCATGATCAATGTGATCAGTATCTCTTGCTCACAAATACCTTTGTGCAAAACTTTCATTTTCATTCTAGAAGCTCACCACCTACGGTGGAGTTTCATTTATATGATGAGCATAAGGAGATGTCATTTTATGATTTTTGTCGGATTTGTTTAGTCCCTTTTGAGTGCAAGACAGAAGAACCACATCATGATGATGTGGAGGGATTTATTAATACTATCATGGTAGGGGAAACTAGGTAGGTTTCCGATGCACGAATCACTAGCATACATTTTCCTGTCTTACGTTACTTTGCATTATTTGCTAGTCGTTGCTTAATTGGTCGCGGAAACTCTGGAAACCTTAGTATCCTTGATATTATTATTTTGCTCCAAGGTTTATACAGTGATAACACTTTTAGTATGGGCGGCATTATTGCTAGACGGTTAAGTATGAACCGTACTAAGGGTCCCATCTTTGGAGGCGTCTATGACACACGCCTAGCTGCACATTTTAACATACCTATTAGGCATGCTGAGAAGGAAGAAAAAGTGCTGCCTCGTGTTTATTTAGATTATAAAAGTATGGTGGCACATGATTTTATTGTTAAGAATAGGGCAGGAGATCTTAAATATCAATTGTTCTTTAGTAAACATCATCCTGAGACTATTACCTTGCCTGCTCCTGCTTTGTTTGATTTGACTGTAGGCAAGTACCTTGTTCCGTTGATGGCTATCCACGCATACCGGAACCCTGCACCAGCCGAGGAGCCAGAACCGGAACCACAATTTGATCCTTCACGGCAGTCTAACTATCAGTGGGATCCGGAGATGATTGCCAGCTAGTGGCAATCGGAGCTGAGGGAGTCCTGGATTAGGGGGTGTTCGGATAGCTGAACTATAACTTCAAGCCGGACTCTTGGACTATGAAGATACAAGATTGAAGACTCCGTCCCGTGTCCGTAACGGACTTTCCTTGGCGTGGAAGGCAAGCTTGGTGATACGGATGTTCAGATCTCCTACCATTGTAACCGACTATATGTAACCCTAACCCTATCCGGTGTCTATATAAACCGGAGGGTTTTAGTCCGTAGGACAACATACACATCAACAATCATACCATAGGCTAGCTTCTAGGGTTTAGCCTCTCTGATCTCGTGGTAGATCAACTCTTGTAATACCCATACCATCAATATTAATCAAGCAGGACGTAGGGTTTTACCTCCATCGAGAGGGCCCGAACCTGGGTAAAACTTCGTGTCCCCTACCTCCTGTTACCATCCGTCCTAGACGCATAGTTCGGGACCCCCTACCCGAGATCCGCCGTTTTTGACACCGACATTGGTGCTTTCATTGAGAGTTCCTCTGTGCCGTCGCAGTCAGGCCCAATGGCTCCTACTATCATCAATGATGATGCAGTCCAGGGTGAGACCTTCCTCCCCGGACAGATCTTCGTATTTGGCGGCTTCGCACTATGGGCCAATTCACTTGGCCATCTAGAGCAGATCGAAAGCTACGCCCCTGGCCGTCAGGTCAGATTCGGAAGTTTAAACTACACGATCGACATCCGCGGGGACTTGATCCTCGACGGATTCGAACCACTGCCGAGCGCGCTGCACTATCACGACGAGCATGATCTAGCTCTGCCGCCGAGCAGTGCCCTGGAGGCCGCACCCGCGTCGGCTCCGACCCCTAGTTCGGAACCGGCCGCGCCGATCGAGGACGGGCGGTTGGACGCCGCCTTGGGGGCTGAGATCCCAACGGCGGTTGGGACGAACACCAGCCCCATACCCTGCAAGACTCCTGACTCCATGGAGCCGGATTCTTCTCCGGACTCCAAACTCTCCGCGCCCCTGCCGAGCGAATCCGATTGAACGCCGATCATGGAGTTCACGGCCGCGGACGTCTTTCAGCACTCGCCTTTCGGCGATATCCCGAAGTCACTGAAGTCTCTCTCTTTATCAGGAGAGCCCTGGCCGGACTACGGTTAGCAAGGTTGGGATTCGGACGATGAAGAAATTCAAAGCCCACCCACCACCCACTTTGTAGCCACTGTCGACAACTTAACCGACATGCTCGACTTTGACTCCGAAGACATCGACGGTATGGACGCCGATGAAGGAGATGATGAAGAACCAGCACCTACTAGGCCCTGGAAAGCCACCTCGTCATATGACATATACATGGTGGACACCCCAAAAGAGGGAGAGGGCGATGGAACAGCGGAGGATGACCCCTCCAAGAAACAGCAAAAGCGCCAGCGTCAGTGGCGCCCCTCAAAATCCCGCCAACACAAAAACAACGATTCCAGCATGGGAGATAATAATACCCCGGAAAGCGCCGAAGAACATCCCCCCGAGCAAGATTTAGCACAGGAGGATGGAGAAACCAGCCCTCATGAAAGAGCGGCCGACGGAGAGTCCGAGGACGATAATTGTATGCCTCCCTCCGAAGACGAGGCAAGCCTCGACGACGACGAATTCGTCGTGCCAAAGGATCCCGTCGAACAAGAGCATTTTCAACGCAGGCTTATGGCCACGGCAAGAAGCCTCAAGAAAAAACAGCAACATCTTAAAGCTGATCAAGATCGGCTAGTCGATAGATGGACTGAAGTCCTTGCGGCCGAAGAGCATAAACCCGAACGCCCCTCCAAGTGCTACCCGAAGCGCAGGTTACTACCCCAATTAGAGGAGGAAGCACTCGACACGGCCGACATGCCACCTCGTGGCCGCGACAGAGAGGCCTCATGGCCCTCCACCCAAGCTGCACCCTGCACCAAGGCACAGGAATACGCGCCGGACTTACGAGACATGTTGGAGGACAAGACAAGACAAACAAGATCGATCTACGGATCGCGTAGGCACCCCACGGCTCGAGACGACAACAGTCACGTCGGCCACAAATTCGGCAGGGCCGAACACAGTAGACAAAGCTCATTGGAGCTATGTCATGATATCGCCCAATACAAAGGCGCCGCACACCCATTGTGCTTCACAGACGAAATAATGGATCATCAAATCCCCGAGGGTTTCAAACCCGTAAACCTTGAATCATATGATGGCTCAACAGACCCTGCGGTATGGATCAAGGATTATCTCCTTCATATCCACATGGCCCGCGGCGATGATTTCCATGCCATCAAATACCTCCCACTCAAGCTTAAAGGACCAGCCCGGCAGTGGCTTAACAGCCTGCCAACATGGTCAATCAGCTATTGGGAGGACCTGGAAGCCGCATTCCTCGACAATTTCCAGGGCACTTATGTGCGACCCCCAGACGCTGACGACCTAAGCCACGTAATTCAACAGCTAGACGAATCGTCCAGGCAATTCTGGACACAATTCCTAACAAAGAAAAATCAAATACTCGACTGTCCGGACGCAGAGGCCTTAGCAGCCTTCAAGCATAATATCCGCGATGAGTGGCTTGCCCGGCACCTAGGACAGGAGAAGCCGAAATCTATGGCAGCACTCACGGCACTCATGACCCGCTTTTGTGCGGGATAAGACAGCTGGCTTGCTCGTAGCAACAACATGACCAAGAACCCTGGTCGTTCGGACACCAGGGACATTAGTGGCAGGTCGCGTCACAACCAGCAGAAGCGCCGCATCAACGGTGACAATGCTAAGGATACGGCAGTTAATGCCGCATTCAGAGGCTCTAAATCCGGTCAACGGAAAAAGTCATTCAAAAGGAATCCTAGGGGCCCGTCCAGCTTGGACCGAATACTCGACCGCTTGTGCCAAATACATGGCACCCCCGAATAGCCGGCCAATCACACCAACATGGACTGTTGGGTGTTCAAGCAGGCAGGCAGATTAAGCGGCGACAATGAAGACAAGGGGTTGCATAGCAATGACGACGAGGAGCCCCGGCCGCCGAACAACAATGGACAGAAGGGTTTTCCCCCACAAGTGTGTACAGTGAACATGATATACGCCACCCACGTCCCCAAGAGGGAGCAGAAGCGCGCATTAAGGGATGTATATGCGGTAGAGCCAGTCGCCCCAAAGTTCAACCCATGGTTCTCCTCCCCGATCACCTTTGATCGAAGAGACCAACCCACTAGCATCCATTATGGCGGATTCGCCGCATTGGTTCTCGACCCAATTATTGACGGATTTCATCTCACTAGAGTCCTTATGGACGGCGGCAGTAGCCTGAACCTGCTTTACCAGGATACAGTGCGGAAAATGGGCATAGATCCCTCGAGGATTAAGCCCACCAAAACGACCTTTAAAGGCGTAATACCAGGTGTAGAGGCCAGCTGCACAGGCTCAGTCACACTTGAAGTGGTCTTCGCATCTCCGGATAATTTCCGAAGCGAGGAGTTAATGTTCGACATAGTCCCGTTCCGCAGTGGTTATCATGCACTGCTCGGGTGAACCCGCATTTGCCAAGTTCAATGCGGTCTCGCACTATGCATACCTTAAGCTCAAGATGCCAGGCCCTCGAGGAGTAATTATGGTCAATGGAAACACCGAACGCTCCCTCTGTACGGAGGAGCACACAGCGGCCCTCACAGTGGAAGTACAAAGCAGCCTTTCCAGGCAGTTCTCCAATCCAGCCATTCAACGACCGGACACCGTCAACCGCGCCCGGAGTAACCTACAACAAGACCGCCTGGCACATTCCGAGCAGGCGTAGCAATTCGGCCTCGACCCCAACCCTTGCAAAAAAGCGATGCCAGTACTTCGCGTCCATAACTACGCTCTGGAGATACCCTGGGCATAGGGGGAGGGGAACCATCACGGCACACCCAAAACACGGCTCAAGCCACAACAGGGGCTACCGATTTTTTACTTTTCTCATACTTTCAGGACTCTACTCTCCGGAAGGCCTGTTCGGCAGTTCAACTACCGCACAAATGATGCAAGAACCAGGAAGCAGACAAGTCATGCCGCATTACGGAAATCACAGGTGGTCTCTATCACGAGCAGTATACCTATTTCGCATACTATTCCGCAACTTGCCCCTGGAGCAGACATGTTAAATAGTCCAACTTTTCGTTTATCACATTACTTGTATCGTTCTGCTTTGATCACAGCCATTTTAATGAACAATGCATAGCTTTTGTCTATTTTTTGCATTACCTTTTTTTCCTTAATGACATGTTGCACCCGTACACCTTGGTACGGCCAAAATACGCCAGGGGCTTCAGTACCCCTCAACATGGTGTAAGAAGTCCGAACACTTTCACAAGTGCGGCACCCCGAACTTATAGCATTATATGCATCGGCTCCGAATCATGTCTTGGGTCAATAGTTGGGTTTGCCCGGCTCCTATAATTTGGTGCCTTACGTTCCGCTATATCGGCTAAGGTAGCACTAGGAGAACCACTGCGATTGTGCCCCAGTTGAGCTGGGACGAGCACCTCAGTGGAGAAAGCTAAAACTGACCGTCATGATGAGGCGAGAGCTGGTCGCTGTTCGAGAGGTCTTTTCGAGTCCTTAAAGACTTATGCCGCTTAGGGCGAGGAGTCGGCTTTGTCCGGCCAAGGCGTGGATAGCGCCCCGAACTCGGTCTTCCGAATACTAGGGGCTTCGCCGAAATTTAAAATTATAGAATTCTATGGCTAAGTGAGAGTGTTCACGCATTATAGTCCGATTGCCTCGTTCGTTGGGCTGAGTGCCTCCCTCAAAGGACCCAAATATGGGAAAAAGAGCGCCCAGGTTTATCCCCGAACACCCCAGCACTAGCGGCAAGGGGGCAGAAACCGACGACTCACCATCTCTCAGTATTGATAAACAGCCGCACAGAAGGTAATATTTTAAATTCAAGCAGCATTGCTTAGCGCATATGAACAAGTTTTCAACACACAGGATAACACGAGCGGGTTTTATTCAAAAAATACATCCTTGGTACATTCATCCGCAACAAGGAGGGCACCCTTCAGAACATCCTTATAATAATTCTCGGGCTTGCGATGCTCTTTCCCCGGCGGTGGCCCGTCCTTCACAAGCTTCTCCGCATCCAGCTTGCCCCAGTGCACCTTAGCACGGGCAAGGGCCCTACACCAGCCGCCGCACCAGCCCGAAATAGCTCCCAAGCAGGGCCTCTCCAGGCCACAGCCGAACTAGGAGGCCCTTCATGGCCTGTTCGGCCGCCTTGTGGAGCTCGACTAGTTGCTTCAGCTGGTCGCTCAGGGGCACGGGGTGTCCGGCCTCAGCGTATTGCGACCAGAACACCTTCTCCGTCGAGCTGCCCTCCTCTACTCAATAGAATGCGGCGGCATCAGATACACTCCGGGGAAGATCTGCGAACGCTCCTGGAGAGCTCCGGATTCGGGTAAGTAACAGGTAACTCACGTTTATGTGTTTGCTTTGCATAAAGAATGCCTTACCCGCCACAATCTTTTTCACCTCATCCAACTCTTGGAGGGTCCTCTGGGACTCGGCCTTGGCAGACTTGGCATTCTCTATAGCTGCCGCGAGCTCGGACGCTCGCGTCTTCGAGTCAAGCTCCAAACTCTCATGTTTCCTCATGAGAACCTGGAGCTCTTGCCGCACCTTGCCAACCTCAGCCTCGTACCTCTCCCGCTCGGTGCGCTCCACGGCCGCACTCTTCTCGGCCTCAAGCAGCGCTTGCTTAAGGGTCGCCACCTCGGACGTGGCCCCTACAATAGCCATGACAATCCTATCATTTTTTGCAATTGCACCTTTTTTATATACATATTCAAACAGGGTATTTCTTACCTTTCTTCTCCTCGAGCTGCTTCTTAGCACGCCCGAGCTCTTGCTCGGACTTCTCGAGACTCTGCTTCAGCACGTCAAATTCCGCAGTCAGTGCGGCGGACACTAGCAGAGAAGCCTGCATACGCATATTGACTCCTTTTGTTAGACTCTTGCGAATTCTTTGATCCTCTATTCCGCTTTTCTTCCCGAACTCCCAACAGAGCATCAGGGGCTACTGTCGATGCGGTAACATTATTTGAACATTCTTTACTTACCTCAAAGCCTGTTAAAAGGCTTGTACAAGCTTTAGTCAGTCCGCTTTTGGCGGACTGAACCATCTGGATCACCGCACTCATAATAGTGCGGTGCCCCTCGTCGATGGAGGCACCTTGGAGCGCCTCCAACATATTGTCCGGCGCCTCCGGTTGGACGGAGGTCACCGGCACGGCAGGCTTGCTCCTCTTGGAAGGAGGTCGCCCGCCGGACTCTGGAACCCTTGAAGATTCCAGAGCTATGTCCGGCCTTAAGCCGGACTTGGAGCCCTGGGGGGTTTCATCCCCTTTACTCCTGGAGTCCGGGAGGTCGCATTGCGGCGCCTCCAGGACCACCTCCTCCCGGCTTGGAACCTGCTGGGACAACACTTCGGTGTCATCCACAGGGCGGGGGGATGAAGCCGTCGGAAGCGAGTTTACCTCCGACGGATCCAGTGAGCCGCTCAACGATGTGTCGAGCCGGTCTTTATGTGGGCTGCATAAACACATTCGACGTAAGGGAAAGCTGTGCAATAAACAAATACTATGAGTCGCTCCGGTATCCGGATACTTACGATTTTGCCAGGGGCTTGGCCTTGGGCTGCCACTCCTCTTCGTCGTCGTCGACGTCGGTGGAGCAGTCCGGAGGAAGGGTTTTCCCCTTCTTGGACCCTATGGCCTCCTCAGAGAGGGCGGCCTTCCTTTTCTTCTCTCCTCCCGCTGGAGGGGGGAGGTCTCTTCTTCTTCCTCCTCGTCTTCACGAGAGGAAGGCGCTTTAGGACCGTCGGATGACGAGTCCGACACCTCCTGGCGCCGGGCACTCTTTCGAGTCCCCGTGGCCCTTTTCGTGGCCTTCTTCTCCGGCACCACATAGGGCGCCGGAACCAGCAGCTTTGCCAAGCGAGCGTCCGCTGGGCCTTCGGGCAAAGGAGCCGGACAGTTGATCTGTCCGGACATCACATCCCAATCCTGTCAAAGATAAGGGAGCTTAGATCCCGCATAGAGTCAAACTGTGAAAAACTAATACCTTGTAAGAAGACGAAAACAGCTTACCGCCAGAGCGCGATGCTGAGCACTGAATCCGCGATCCTCGGCAGCGGATGCGGGAGCCTCGGCGCCCTTGAAAAGCATCCTCCAGGCATCTTCATACGTCGTGTCGAAGAGCCTGTTAAGAGTTTGATGCTGCGCCGGATCGAACTCCCAAAGGTTGAAGGCCCGTCGTTGACACGGGAGGATCAGGCGGATGAGCGTAACCTGGACTACATTGACAAGCTTGAGCTTCTTGTCCACCAAGGTTTGGATGCATGTTTGGAGTCCGGTCAGCTCTCCTTTTTTACCTCACGACAGGCCGGTCTCCTTCAAGGAGGTGAGTCGCGTAGGGGGTCCGGACCGAAACTCGGGGGATGCGACTCATTCGGGGTCGCACGGCTCGGTGATGTAGAAACACCCCGACTGCCACCCCTTCAGGGTCTCCACAAAGGAGCCCTCGAGCCACAGGACGTTGGCCATCTTGCCAACCATGGCAACGCCGCACTCCGCCTGGCTGCCGCGCACCACCTTCGGTTTGAAGTTGAAGGTCTTTAGCCATAAACCGAAATGGGGGCGGATGCGGAGGAAAGCCTCGCACACGACGATAAACGCCGAGATGTTAAGGACGAAGTTCAGGGCCAGATCGTGGAAATCCAGGCCGTAGTAGAACATGAGCCCCCGGACAAATGGATGCAGAGGGAAGCCCAGTCCGCGGAGGAAATGGGGGAGAAATACCACCCTCTCATGATGCCTAGGAGTGGGGATGAGTTGCCCCTTTTCGGGGAGTCGGTGCGCGATGTCGCTGGCCAGATATCCGGCCTTCCTCAGCTTTTTTATGTGTCCCTCCGTGACGGAGGAGACCATCCACTTGCGTCCCGCTCCGGACATGACTGGAGAAGGTCGAGGTGGTAGTGCGGACTTGGGCGCTGGAGCTCGAGTGCGCAAGAATGGATGGCAGAGGAGGAAGAAGGCGTGGGTGAAAAGGTGGATCCTTATCCCCTTATATGGGCGTACGCGATTATGTGTCCCCACCAGCCTGATAAAACTTGCTTATCTCCAAGCGCCATAATCAAAGGCGTGGTTGGGTTACCCACACCCGTATTGATGAGAATCCCGAAATGAGGGGGGCACGATCTCTGCTTCAACAAGACGTGCCAAGGAAACCGCCTCGCACAATGCGCTGAGGTGGGATAATTAAATGGATAAAGGCTTGGCCATGGTGTGTCGCACCATGGAATATGTCAGCAGATTAGATTTGTGTCAATATTATTATCCTCTCTATGGCAATATGTGGAAACTTATTTTGCAGAGCCGGACACTATCGTTGTGTTCAAGATCTTCTATGAAGTATTTGGAGGAGGAACCCGCCTTGCAATGCCGAAGACAATTTGCACGCCGGACTCGTTGTCATTGAAGCCTGGTTCAGGGGCTACTGAGGGAGTCCTGGATTAGGGGGTGTTCGGATAGCCGAACCATACCTTCAAGCCGGACTCCTGGACTATGAAGATACAAGATTGAAGACTCCGTCCCATGTCCGGAAGGGACTTTCCTTGGCGTGGAAGGCAAGCTTGGCGATATGGATGTTCAGATCTCCTACCATTGTAACCGACTCTATGTAACCCTAACCCTATCCGGTGTCTATATAAACCGGCGGGTTTTAGTCCGTAGGACAACATACACATCAACAATCATACCATAGGCTAGCTTCTAGGGTTTAGCCTCTCTGATCTCGTGGTAGATCAACTCTTGTAATACCCATACCATCAATATTAATCAAGCAGGACGTAGGGTTTTACCTCCATCGAGAGGGCCCGAACCTGGGTAAAACTTCGTGTCCCCTTCCTCCTGTTACCATCCGGCCTAGACGCACAGTTCGGGACCCCCTACCCGAGATCCGCCGGTTTTGACACCGACAGGAGCCTTCTTCTTCCTCATCGCAGTACGACCCAACTATTATTATGGATATCCGCCAGACCAGCCGTGGCCATAGACCAACTTAGGCCAAAAGCCTAAGCTTGGGGGAGTACGTATTTCTCACCGACATTACATTTATGTTCACACACACTCATTGTTAGATGTCGGTGCTCATACTTTTTCATTGTATCATCCATGCTAGTTTATTTCCTTTTATGCTTTCTTCTTGTGTGTTTAATAAACCTTAAGAAAACCAAAAAATAGTTGTAGCTTTTAATTAATTTACTTTCCATGCTTGT
This sequence comes from Triticum aestivum, assembly GCF_018294505.1. Taxonomy (NCBI): domain Eukaryota; kingdom Viridiplantae; phylum Streptophyta; class Magnoliopsida; order Poales; family Poaceae; genus Triticum; species Triticum aestivum. Next base: position 561,359,955 of record NC_057794.1, read on the forward strand.
AGTAGTAATTAAAAAGAAAACCCAAAAATATTTCCCGTTCTTCTTTTGCTTGTTGGGAGCTTTCCCGTGTAAATAGTTTTATTTCTTTTCTTTTCTTTGGGGGTCAGTAGGAGAAGACCATGATTAAATTGTTGAAGTGGCTCTTACATGCATTATTATTTATCTGACAAAAGAGCCCATATTGCCTTGTCTTCTCCTATTTATTGAATGCTCGCAGATTCCAGCTTAGTCCAATGCACGTGCACTCTTATTATTATTCACATCGTTCGGTCGTGCAAGTGAAAGGCAATTATGATGATATATGATGGACTGACTGAGATGAGAAAAGCTGGTATGAACTCGACCTCTTTTGTTTTTGTAAATATGATGAGTTCATCGTTCTTGATTCAACTTGTTATGAATAAACATGTTTGCAATGACAATTAGAGACCATAGTTGCTTGTACCATGCTTGATTAGCTATGAGTTATAATGATTTACCTTGCATGCCAACATGCTATTAAAATGGTTATGATGTGGTATGATAGGGTGGTATCCTCCTCTGAATGATTTAAGTGACTTGACTTGGCACGTGTTCACGCATGTAGTTGAAACAAATCAACATAGCCTTCACGATATTTATGTTCATGGTGGATTATATCCTACTCATCCTGCATCCAATGTTCATTAATTTTAATGCATGTACATGGCTGTTGTCGCTCTCTAGTTGGTCGCTTCCCAGTCTTTTGCTAGCCTTCACCTGTACTAAGCGGGAATACTGCTTGTGCATCCAAACTCCTTAAACCCCAAAGTTATTCCACATGAGTCCACTATACCTTCCTATATGCAGTATCTACCTACCGTTCCAAGTAAATTTGTATGTGCCAAACTCTAAACCTTCAAATAATCATCCTGTTTTGTATGCTCGAATAGCTCATGTATCAACTAGGGTTGTCTGTATCTTCCATGTTAGGCAGGTTATTCTCAAGAGGAGTGAACTCCGCTCCTCACTCACGAGATAAAGGGCTGGTCACCGGGATGCCCAGTCACATGCTTTATGCAAACTAAATCAAAATAATTGCAAACAAAACCCCCCTGGGACCTGATGTATGTTGGAGGCACTCGTTGTTTTGAGCAAGTCATGGATTGATGTTTGTTGGTGGAGGGGGAGTATAAACTTTACCATTCTGTTTGGGAACCACCTATAATGTGTGTAGCATGGAAGATATTGCCATCTCTTGGTTGTTATGTTGACAATGAAAGTATACCGCTCAAAATATTATTCACCTCTATTTTAAACCGAGCTCTGGCACCTCTACAAATCACTACTTCCCTCTGCGAAGGGCCTATCTATTTACTTTTATGTTGAGTCATCACCCTCTTATTAAAAAGCACTAGCTGGGGAGCGCAACTGTCATTTGCATTCATTGTTGTTAGTTTACATTGGGTGTGACTATGATTGGATCTCTTTTACCATGAATTACAATGTCTAGTCAGTCCTTGATCTTTAAAGGTGCTCTGCATTTATGTTTTGCGGTCTCAGAAAGGGCTAGCGAGATGCCATCTTGTTATATCATATTATGATTGTTTTGAGAAAGTGTTGTCATCCGAGATTTATTATTATGGCTTGCTAGTTGATTATGTTATTGATATGAGTAATCATGAGACCTGAGAATTATTGCAAATGTGGTTAGTTATAATCTTTGCTGAAAACTTGAATGCTAGCTTGACATATTTACAACAACAAGAGCAAACAGAGTTTGTAAAAGTTCTTATTTATTTCTTTCAGTTTGTCAACTGAATTGCTTGAGGACAAGCAAGGGTTTAAGCTTGGGGAGTTGATACGTCTCTGTCGTATCTACTTTTCCAAACACTTTTGCCCTTGTTTTGGACTCTAACTTGTATGATTTGAATGGAACTAACCCGGACTGACGTTGTTTCAGCAGAATTGCCATGATGTTGTTTTATGTGCAGAAAACAAAAGTTCTCGGAATGACCTGAAACTCCACGGAATATCTTACAATAAACAATAAAAAATCCTCATCAAAGATGAAGACCAGGGGGCCCACACCCTTCTCACGAGGGTGGGGGGCTCCCCCCTAGGGCGCGCCCCCCTACCTCGTGGGCCCCCTGGAGACCCCCCGACTCCAACTCCAACTCTATATAACTGCTTTCGGGGAGAAGAAAATAGGAGAGAAGAAATCATCGCGTTTTATGATACAGAGCCGCCGCCAAGCCCTAAAACCTCTCGGGAGGGCTGATCTGGAGTCCGTTCGGGGCTCCGGAGAGGGGGATTCGTCGCTGTCGTCATCATCAACCATCCTCCATCACCAATTTCATGATGCTCACCACCGTGCGTGAGTAATTCCATCGTAGGCTTGCTGGACGATGATGGGTTGGATGAGATTCACCATGTAATCGAGTTAGTTTTGTTAGGGTTTGATCCCTAGTATCCACTATGTTCTGAGATTGATGTTGCTATGACTTTGCTATGCTTAATTCTTGTCACTAGGGCCCAAGTGCCATGATTTCAGATCTGAACCTATTATGTTTTCATTAATATATGAGAGTTCTAGATCCTATCTTGCAAGTCTATAGTCACCTATTATGTGTTATGATCCGTTAACCCCGAAGTGACAATAATCGGGATACTTACCGGTGATGACCATAGTTTGAGGAGTTCATGTATTCACTATGTGCTAATGCTTTGTTCCAGTTCTCTATTAAAAGGATGCCTTAATATCCCTTAGTTTCAATTAGGACCCCGCTGCCACGGGAGGGTAGGACAAAAGATGTCATGCAAGTTCTTTTCCATAAGCACGTATGACTATATTCAGAATACATGCCTACATTACATTGACAAATTGGAGCTAGTTCTGTGTCACCCTATGTTATGACTATTACATGATGAACCGCATCCGGCATAATTATCCAACATTGATCCGATGCCTATACGAGCTTTCCATATACTGGTTTACGCTTATTTACTTTCCCGTTGCTATTGTTACAATCATTACAAAACACCACAAACATTACTTTACTTTCATTACTCTTTTGTTACCGTTACCATCACTATCATATTAATTTTCTACTAAACACTTTGCTGCAGATACTAAATTTCCAGGTGTGGTTGAATTGACAACTCAGCTGCTAATACTTGAGAATATTCTTTGGCTCCCCTTGTGTCGAATCAATAAATTTGGGTTGAATACTCTACCCTCGAAAGCTGTTGCGATCCCCTATACTTGTGGGTTATCATGGCATGCTTTACAGTTTAGAACCAGGGCTCCAAAAGCGTTTTGAGCAGCATGGAGCATATGAGATGTTCCAAGAGCTGAAAATGGTTTTCCAAGCTCATGCCCGGGTCGAGAGATATGAAGTCTCTGACAAGTTCTACAGTTGTAAGATGGAGGAGAATAGTTCTGTCAGCGAGCACATACTCAAAATGTCTGGGTTGCACAACTGCTTGTCTCAGCTGGGAGTTAATCTCCCGGATGACGCGGTCATTGACAGAATCCTTCAGTCGCTCCCACCGAGCTACAAGAGCTTTGTGATGAATTTCAATATGCAGGGGATGGAGAAAACCATTCCTGAGGTATACTCAATGTTGAAATCAGCGGAGGTGGAGATCAAAAAGGAACATCAAGTGTTGATGGTCAATAAAACCACTAGTTTCAAAAAAGGCAAGGGTAATAAGAACTTCAAGAAGGACGGCAAGGGAGTTGTCGCGCCCGGTAAGCAATCTACCGGGAAGAAGCCAAAGCATGGACCCAAGCCTGAGACTGAGTGCTTTTATTGCAAGGGAAACGGTCACTAGAAGCGGAACTACCCCAAGTACTTAGCGGATAAGAAGGCTGGCAATACCAAAGGTATATATGATATACATGCTATTGATGTGTACCTTACCAGCACTCGTAGTAGCTCTTGGGTATTTGATACCGGTGCCGTTGCTCATATTTGTAACTCAAAACAGGAGCTGCGGAATAAGCGGAGACTCGCGAAGGATGAGGTGACGATGCGTGTCGGGAATGGTTCCAAGGTTGATGTGATCGCCGTCGGCACGCTGCCTCTACATTTACCTACGGGATTAGTTTTAAACCTCAATAATTGTTATTTAGTGCTAGCTTTGAGCATGAACATTGTATCTGGATCTCGTTTAATACAAGATGGCTACTCATTTAAATCCGAGAATAATGGTTGTTCCACTTATATGAGAGATATGTTTTATGGTCATGCCCCGCTGGTCAATGGTTTATTCGTGTTTAATCTCGAACGCGACGTTACACATGTTCATAGTGTGAATACCAAGAAGTGTAAGGTTGATAATGATAGTCCCACATACTTGTGGCACTGTCTCCTTGGTCACATTGGTGTCAAACGCATGAAGAAACTCCATGCAGATGGACTTTTGGAGTCTCTTGATTATGAATCATTTGACATGTGTGAGCCATGCCTCATGGGAAACATGACCAAGACTCCGTTATCCGGAACAATAGCGAGCAACCAACTTATTGGAAATCATACATACTGATGTGTGTGGTCCACTGAGCATTGAGGCTCGTGGTGGCTATCGTTATGTTCTCACCCTCACCGATGACTTGAGTAGATATGGGTATGTCTACTTAATGAAACACAAGTCTGAGACCTTTGAAAAGTTCAAGGAATTTCAGAATGAGTTTGAGAATCAACATGACAGGAAAATAAAGTTCTTACAATCGGATCGTGGGGGAGAATATTTGAGTCACGAATTTGGCACGCACTTAAGGAAATGTGGAATTGTTTCACAACTCACGCCGCCTGGAACACCTCAGCATAATGGTGTGTCCGAACGTCGTAATCGCACTCTATTAGATATGGTACGATCTATGATGTCTCTTACAGATCTACCGCTATCATTTTGGGGTTATGCTTTAGAGACTGTCGCATTCACTTTAAATAGGGCTCCGTCGAAATCCGTTGAGACGACACCGTATGAATTATGGTTTGGAAAGAAACCTAAGCCGTCGTTTCTGAAAGTTTGGGGATGCGATGCTTATGTCAAGAAACTTCAACCTGAAAAGCTCGAACCCAAGTCGGAAAAATGCGTCTTCATAGGATACCCTAAGGAAACTATTGGGTATACCTTCTACCTCAGATCCGAAGGCAAGATCTTTGTTGCCAAGAATGGATCCTTTCTAGAGAAAGAGTTTCTCTCGAAAGAAGTAAGTGGGAGGAAAGTAGAACTTGATGAAGTACTGCCTCTTGAACCGGAAAGTAGCACAGCTCAAGAAAATGTTTTTGTGGTGCCTGCACCGACTAGAGAGGAAGTTAATGATGATGATCAAGGAACTTCGGATCAAGTTACTACTGAACTTCGTAGGTCCACAAGGACACGTTCCACACCAGAATGGTATGGCAACCCTGTCCTAGAAATAATGTTGTCAGACAACGGTGAACCTTCGAACTATGAAGAAGCGATCGCGGGCCCAGATTCCAACAAATGGCTTGAAGCCATGAAATTCCCAGATAGGATCCATGTATGAAAACAAAGTATGGACTTTGACAGACTTGCCCGATGATCGGCAAGCCATAGAAAATAAATGGATCTTTAAGAAGAAGATGAATACAGATGGCAATGTGACCATTTATAAAGCTCGGCTTGTCGCTAAGGGTTATCAAAAAGTTCAAGGGGCTGACTACGATGAGACCTTCTCACCCGTAGTGAAGTTGAAGTCCGTCCGAATCATGTTAGCAATTTCCGCATTCTATGATTATGAGATATGGCAAATGGACGTCAAAACGGTAATCCTTAATGGTTTCCTTAAGGAAGAATTGTATATGATGCAGCCAGAAGGTTTTGTCGATCCTAAGAATGCTGACAAGGTATGCAAGCTCCAGCGCTCAATCTATGGGCTACTTGAATAAGTGTTTTTCAATGAAGGACCTTGGAGAAGCTGCTTATATATTAGGCATCAAGATCTATAGAGATAGATCGAGATGCCTCATTGGTCTTTCACAAAGCATGTACCTTGACAAGATATTGAAGAAGTTCAATATGGATCAAACCAAGAAGGGGTTCTTGCCTGTATTGCAAGGTGTGAGATTGAGCACGGCTCAATGCCCGACCACGGCCGAAGATAGAGAAAAGATGAGTGTCATCCCCTATGCCTCGGCCATAGGGTCTATTATGTATGCCATGCTGTGTACTAGACCAGATGTAAACCTTGCCGTAAGTTTGGTAGGAAGGTACCAAAGTAATCCCGGCATGGAACACTGGACAGCGGTCAAGAATATCCTGAAGTACTAAAAAGGACTAAGGATATGTTTCTCGTTTATGGAGGTGACGAAGAGCTCGTCGTAAAGGGTTACGTCGATGCTAGCTTCGACACAGATCTCGATAACTCCAAGTCACAAACTGGATACGTGTATATATTGAATGGTGGGGCAGTCAGCTAGTGCAGTTGCAAGCAAAGCATCGTGGCAGGATCTACATGTGAAGCGGTGTACATGGCAGCCTCGGAGGCAGCACAAGAAGCAATGTGGATGAAGGAGTTCATTACCGACCTAGGAGTTATTCCCAATGCGTCGGGCCCGATGGCTCTCTTCTGTGACAACATTGGAGCTATTGCCCTGGACAAGGAGCCCAGGTTTCACAAGAAGACCAGGCATATCAAGTGTTGCTTCAACTCCATTCGTGAAAATGTTCAAGATGGAGACATATATATTTGTAAAGTGCATAAGGACCTGAATGTCGCAGATCCGTTGACTAAACCTTTTCCACGAGCAAAACATGATCAACACCAGAAATCTATGGGTGTTTGATTCATCACAATGTAACTAGATTATTGACTCTAGTGCAAGTGGGAGACTGTTGGAACTATGCCCTAGAGGCAATAATAAAATGGTTATTATTATATTTCCTTGTTCATGATAATTGTCTGTTGTTCATGCTATAATTGTGTTATCCAGAAATCGTAATACATGTGTGAATACATAGACCACAACATGTCCCTAGTGAGCCTCTAGTTGACTAGCTCGTTGATCAATAGATGGTTACGGTTTCCTGACCATGGACATTGGATGTCGTTGATAACGGGATCACATCATTGGGAGAATGATGTGATGGACAAGACCCAATCCTAAGCAGAGCACAAGATCATGTAGTTCGTCTGCTAAAGCTTTTCTAATGTCAAGTATCATTTCCTTAGACCATGAGATTGTGCAACACTCGGTTACCGTAGGAATGCTTTGGGTGTGCCAAACGTCACAACGTAATTGGGTGGCTATAAAGGCACACTACAGGTATCTCCGAAAGGGTCTGTTGAGTTGGCACGAATCGAGACTGGGATTTGTCACTCCGTGTGACGGAGAGGTATCTCTGGGCCCACTCGGTAAGACATCATCAAAATGAGCTCAATGTGATCAAGGAGTTGATCACGGGATGATGTGTTACGGAACGAGTAAAAAGACTTGCCGGTAACAAGATTGAACAAGGTATAGGGATACCGACGATTGAATCTCGGGCAAGTATCATACCGGTAGACAAAGGGAATTGTATATGGGATTGATCGAATCCTCGACATCGTGGTTCATCCGATGAGATCATCGTGGAACATGTGGGAGCCAACATGGGTATCCAGATCCCGCTGTTGGTTATTGGACAGAGAGATGTCTTGGTCATGTCTGCATGATTCCCGAACCCGTAGGGTCTACACACTTAAGGTTCGGTGACACTAGAGTTGTTATGGGAAATAGTATGCAGTTACCGAATGTTGTTTGGAGTCCCAGATGAGATCCCGGATGTCACGAGGAGTTCCAGAATGGTCCGAAGGTGAAGATTTATATATGGGAAGTCATCATACGGTCACCAGAAGTGTTCGAGGGTTTACTGGTATTATATCGGGACCACCGAAGGGGTTCCGGGGGTCCACCGGGAGGGTCCACCTGCCCCGGAGGGCCCTATGGGCTGTATGTTGAAGGGAACCAGCCCCTAAGTGGGCTGGGCGCCACCCCCCTAGGGCCCATGCGCCTAAGGTCTGGGGGGGACCCTAAAGGGGGCACCCCCCTTGGCTTGGGGGGCAAGCCCCCTCCCCTTGGCCGCCCCCCTCTAGATCTCATCTAGAGGGGCCGGCCCCTTCCCCCTTCACCCTATAAATAGAGGGGTGGAGGGAGGGAAGCAACACCACTTCCAAGGCGCAGCCCTCCCTCTCCCAACACCTCCTCCTCCTCCTTCGTTGAGCTTGGTGAAGCCCTGCCGGAGAACTGCGAGCTCCACCACCGCGCTGTCGTGCTGTCGGAGTTCTTCCCCAACTTCTCATTCCCCCTTGCTAGATCAAGAAGGAGGAGACGTCCCCGGGCTGTACGTGTGTCAAATGCGGAGGCGCTGTTGTTCGGCGCTTAGATCGGAATCAACCGCGATCTAAATTGCTGCGAGTACGACTCCTTCATCCGCGTTCTTGTAACGCTTCCGTTTCGCGATCTTAAAGGGTATGAAGATACACTCCCCTCTCTCTCGTTGCTAGTCTCTCCATAGATTTATCTTGGTGATGCGTGGAAAAAAATTTAATTTTTGCAACGATCCCCAACAATTGCCGCATTTTATGATTATGAAATTTGGCAAATGGATGTCAAAACTGCATTCCTTAATGGATATCTTAAAGAAGAGTTGTATATGATGCAACCAGAAGGTTTTGTCGATCCAAAAGGTGCTGACAAAGTGTGCAAGCTCCAGCGATGCATTTATGGACTAGTGCAAGCCCCTCGGAGTTGGAATCTACGCTTTGATAGTGTGATCAAAGCATATGGTTTTATACAGACTTTTGGAGAAGCCTGTATTTACAAGAAAGTGAGTGGGAGCTCTGTAGCATTTCTGATATTATATGTGGATGACATACTGCTGATCGGAAATGATACTAAATTTTTGAATAGCATAAAAGGATATATTGGGCATCAAGATCTATAGAGATAGATCAAGACGCTTAATTGGACTTTCACAAAGCACATACCTTGATAAAGTTCTGAAGAAGTTCGAAATGGATCAAGCAAAGAAAGGGTTCTTGCCTATGTTACAAGGTGTGAAGTTGAGTCAGACTCAATGCCCGACCACTCCAGAAGATAGAGAGAAAATGAAAGGTGTTCCCTATGCTTTAGCCATAGGCTCTATCATGTATGCAATGTTGTGTACCAGACCTTATGTGTGCCTTGCTGTCAGTCTAGCAGGGAGGTACCAAAGAAATCCAGGAGTGGATCACTAGACAGCGATCAAGAACATCATGAAATACCTGAAAAGGACTAAGGATATGTTTCTCGTATATGGAGGTGATAAAGAGCTCGTCGTAAACGGTTACGTCGATGCAAGCTTTGGCACTGATCCGGATGACTCTAAGTCACAAACCAGATACGTGTTTTTATTAAATGGTGGATCTATCAGTTGGTACAGTTCCAAGCACAGCGTCGTGGCGGGATCTACGTGTGAAGCAGAATACATAGCTGCTTCAGAAGCAGCAAATGAAGGAGTCTGGATGAAGGAGTTCATATCTGATTTAGGTGTCATACCTAGTGCATCGGGTCCAATGAAAATCTTTTGTGACAATACTGATGCAATTGCCTTGGCAAAGGAATCAAGATTTCACTAGAGAACTAAGCACATCAAGAGATGCTTCAATTCCATCCGCGATCAAAGTCAAGGAGGAAGACATAGAGATTTGCAAGATAGATTCAGATCTAAATGTTGCAGACCCGTTGACTAAGCCTCTCTCACGAGCAAAACATGATCAGCACCAAGACTCCATGGGTGTTAGAATCATTACTGTGTAATCTAGATTATTGACTCTAGTACAAATGGGAGACTAAAGGAAATATGCCCTAGAGGCAATAATAAAGTTGTTATATTTCCTTATATCATGATAAATGTTTATTATCCATGCTATAATTGTATTAACCGGAAACTTAGTACATGTGTGAATACATAGACAAACAAAGTGTCACTAGTATGCCTCTACTTGACTAGCTCGTTGAATCAAAGATGGTTAAGTTTCCTAGCCATATACATGAGTTGTCATTTGATTAACGGGATCACATCATTAGAGAATGATGTGATTGACTTGAACCATTCCGTTAGCTCAGCACAATGATCGTTTAGTTTGTTGCTATTGCTTTCTCCATAACTTATACATGTTCCTATGACTATGAGATCATGCAACTCCCGAATACCGGGGGAACACTTTGTGTGCTACCAAACTTCACAACGTAAATGGGTGATTATAAAGGTGCTCTACAGGTGTCTCCGATGGTGTTTGTTGAGTTGGCATAGATCGAGATTAGGATTTCTCACTATGATTGTCGGAGGGGTATCTCTGGGCCCTCTCGGTAATGCACATCAATATAGGCCTTGCAAGCAATGTGACTAATGAGTTAGTTGCGGGATGATGCATTACGGAACGAGTAAAGAGACTTGCCGGTAACGAGATTGAACTAGGTATTGAGATACCGACGATCGAATCTTGGGCAAGTAAAATACCAATGACAAAGGGAACAACGTATATCGTTATGCGGTTTGACCGATAAATATCTTAATAGAATATGTGGGAGCCAATATGAACATCCAGGTTCCGCTGTTGGTTATTGATCGGAGACGTGTCTCGGTCATGTCTACATAGTCTCGAACCCATAGGGGCCGCACGCTAAACGTTTGGTGACGATCGGTATTATGAGTTTATGTGTTTTGATGAACCGAAGGTTGTTCGGAGTCCCAGATGTGATCACGGGCATGACAAGGAGTCTCGAAATGGTTGAGACATAAAGATCGATATATTGGAAGCCTGTGTTTGGACATCGAAAAGGTTCTGAATGAGTTCGGGCATATACCAGAGTGCTGGGGGGTTACTGGAACCCCCCGGGGAGTATATGGGCCCTAATGGGCTTTAGTGGAGAGAGAGAGAGAGGCAGCCAGGACAGGCCGCGCGCCCTGCTACCTCTTGAGCACTGCTTTGGTTTTCCCTTGAAGAGGAAAGGGTGATGCAGCAAAGTAGCGTAAGTATTTCCATCAGTTTTTGAGAACCAAGGTATCAATCGAGTAGGAGGCTACGCGCTAGTCCCTCGCACCTACACAAAACAAATAAATCCTTGCAACCAACGCGATAAGGGGTTGCCAATCCCTACACGGTCACTTACGAGAGTGAGATCTGATAGATATGATAAGATAATATTTTTGGTATTTTTATGATAAAGATGCAAAGTAAAATAAAAGGCAATGAAAATAACTAAGTGTTGGAAGATTAATATGATGGAAGATAGACCCGGGGGCCATAGGTTTCACTAGTGGCTTCTCTCAAGAGCATAAGTATTTTACGGTGGGTGAACAAATTACTGTTGAACAATTGACAGAGTTGAGCATAGTTATGAGAATATCTAGGTATGATCATGTATATAGGCATCACGTCCAAGACAAGTAGACCGACTCCTGCCTGCATCTACTACTATTACTCCACACATCGACCGCTATCCAGCATGCATATAGAGTATTAAGTTCATAAGAACAGAGTAACGCCTTAAGCAAGATGACATGATGTAGAGGGATAAATTCATGCAAAATGATAAAAAAACCATCTTGTTATCCTCGATGGAAGCAATACAATACGTACCTTGCTGCCCCTACTGTCACTGGGAAAGGACACCGCAAGATTGAACCCAAATCTAAGCACTTCTCCCATTGCAAGAAAGATCAATCTAGTAGGCCAAACCAAACTGATAATTCGAAGAGACTTGCAAAGATAACCAATCATACATAAAAGAATTCAGAGAAGATTCAAATATTGTTCATAGATAAACTTGATCATAAACCCTCAATTCATCGGTCTCAACAAACACACCACAAAAGAAGATTACATCGAATAGATCTCCACAAGAGAGGGGGAGAACTTTGTATTGAGATCCAAAAAGAGAGAAGAAGCCATCTAGCTAATAACTATGGACCCGTAGGTCTGAGGTAAACTACTCACACTTCATCGGAAGGGCTATGGTGTTGATGTAGAAGCCCTCCGTGATCGATGCCCCCTCCGGCGGAGCTCCAGAACAGGCCCCAAGATGGGATCTCATGGATACGGAAAGTTACAACGATGGAATTAGGGTTTTGGCTCCGTATCTGATCGTTTGGGGTAGTAGGTATATAAAGGAGGAATAAGTACGTCGATGGAGCAACAGGGGGCCCATGAGGGTGGAGGGCGCGCCTGGGGGGGGGGGGGGTAGGCGTGCCCCCTACCTCGTGGCCTCCCTGTTGGTTGCTTGATGTATGATCCATGTCTCCTGGATCTTGTTCGTTCCAAAAATCACGTTCCCGAAGGTTTCATTTCATTTGGACTCCGTTTGATATTCCTTTTCTTCGAAACCCTAAAATAGGCAAAAAAACAGCAATTCTGGGCTGGGCCTCCGGTTGATAGGTTAGTCCCAAAAATAATATAAAATTGTATAATAAAGCCCAATAATGTCAAAAACAGTAGATAATATAGCATGGAGAAATCAAAAATTATAGATACGTTGGAGACGTATCAAGCATCCCCAAGCTTAATTCATGCTCGTCCTCGAGTACATAAATGATAAAAACAGAATTTTTGATGTGGAATGCTACTAGGCATAATTTCAATGTAATTCTTCTTAATTGTGGCATGAATATTCAGATCCGAAAGATTCAAGATAAAAGTCTAATATTGACATAAAAATAATAATACTTCAAGCATACTAACTAAGCAATTATGTCTTCTCAAAATAACATGGCCAAAGAAAGTTCATCCCTACAAAATCATATAGTTTAGTCATGCTCCATTTTCGTCACACAAGAATGCTCTCATCATGCACAACCCCGATGACAAACCAAGCAATTGTTTCATACTTTAGTAATCTCAAACTTTATAAACCTTCACGCAATATATGAGCGTGAGCCATGGATATAGCGCTATGGGTGGAATAGAGTATAATGATGGGGGTTATGTGGAGAAGACAAAAAAGGAGAAAGTCTCACATCAACGAGGCTAATCAATGAGCTATGGAGATGCCCATTGATTGATATTAATGCAAGGAGTAGGGATTGCCATGCAACGGATGCACTAGAGCTATAAATGTATGAAACCTCAACAAAAGAAACTAGTGGGTGTGCATCCAACTTGCTTGCTCGTGAAGACCTAGGGAACTTGAGGAGGCCCATTGTTGGAATATACAAGCCAAGTTCTATAATGAAAAATTCCCGCGGTATGACCCGGCCGGAATCATGACCCGGTCGGGCTTGGCGACTCACCAGAGACCTGGCTGGAGCTTGGCGACTCACTGGCGATCCGCCCGGACATGGCGGTTTACATGTAACCCGCCTGGACATTGTGACTCACTAGAGACCCAATGGGCGGATCAGACGGATGACAAGGCCCAAGGCCCAGTAGGCCGGCTTATACTCTGGTGGGCCGGTTTAAGAGGAAAGGGATGACGAGTATTTCCTTTACGAGGAAGCAAGACCCAGAGTTGTATTCAACTTGTGAGAAAGGATAGACTATTCCTAGTCCTACTAGGACTCCACATGTAACCCGCCTCTTCAACATATATAAGGAGGGGCAGGGCTCCCCAAAGAGAGACAGAAAAGAATCTATAGGGCTAGACACAAAGAGCTGGCTTACCGGCGACTCCCTCATGATCATAATGAGACCTAGCCACAAACAGCATGTAGGGTTATTACCGGATGATGTTTCCCGGGGCCCGAAGCTGTCTAAACCCTTGTCTTGTGTTGCGTCTCTCGATTCCGCTCAACCCCTCTCAAGCTACCACGTAGATGCGTTGGCCTCGCGACTAAGTCCTCACGCTAAGGACCTCTGTCGTGACAATTCCACGACAGTTGGTGCCCACCGTTGGGCTCGCGCACGGGGGTGTTGAGTTCTTGGAGGGATCCATCTTAGGGATCGAGGGGCACACGTTTTCGTCAGATGAGGAAGAGCCGGTAAATTCGTTGATCAGGAAGAGGATTAACTTTGGAACTTGCATATACAGGATCAAAGGATATTAGTGTTGCGTTTGCTTATCATTACCGCAATCAACAGTACATTGAGATAAAAGGAAAATTGATATTTTGCTGATGTGCCAATCCATCAAGTCATCAGAGGACCAATGGCACAAGTCCGCACGTGTAATCATCAGGATGCGCTGTTGATGCTACAGCATGGAGCGACAATCAAAGAAAAAGGGTCCCGATAACTGCCACACGTGTGGTGTATCGGGTAGTTGTGCCACACGCCTCGTGTGGCATGGACAGCAACCAGCCCACACACCTACGTGTGGGCAAAACAACTAATGCCCACACACATCTTTTTTCCCTCCTGAACCCTCTCACACACGTGCGTGTGGGCGAAGTTGATAACGCCCACACGCCCGTATGTCAGGCCTCGTACCCTTCTGGTCCTGCACACGACGCGTGACGCCCACCGCGCGCCCGCAGTTGCCATGGTCCAGATCCTCGTCCATGTTCGTTTATCTGCGGTTGCCATGTCGCTGAACTACGGTTGCCATGTCGGACAACTGCAGTTGCCATGGTTGCTCAACTGCAGTTGCCATGTATGGTCTGATCTAATGTAGTTGTCATGATTTCATAACTTTAGGAGTTGCCACATACAAACACTAGGCGGTTGAGAGAGTTTCCATGTGCTCACAAGCATGCTAGGGCAGTTGCCATGTAAAAAGGAAGAGTAGCCATCTGCTTACGTGCACGTTAGGGCAGTTGCCATGTACGTGCACGTTGGGGCAGTTGCCATGTACCATGCAAAAACACATGGCAACTCGGTAAAAGACAGTTGTCATCTGCTTACGTGCACACTAGGCAGTTGTCGTGTACCCTGCAAAAACACTTGGCAACTCGGGTAAAAAAAGAGAGTTGCCACCTGCTTATACAGCACACTAGAGGCAGTTGCCATGTGCGCTGCAAAAACACATGGCAACTAGCAGCTTACGCGTGGGAGAGGAGACGGGCGTGTGGGCGAGATGGCAAATGCCCACACACCAGCCCTTGTGCGTGACTGAAAATTGGTGTGTGGGTGAACTGCTAAACACCCACACACCGGCCCCTCCGTGTGGTAAAACGGATGTGTGGGAAAACTATGTCACACACCGCACACACGCCTTGTCCTACGTGGCACAAAAAATCAGCCAGATTGTGTCAAGATTCGTGCATATAGTACTGGACGGTGATGGATGCGTGTGGTCGAGATGGTCAACGCCCACACATGTAGGCATTAACATTTCCAAAGAAAAATACTAATTCAACCAGCGGCCGGTTGCAGATTGTTCGGTCTGATCTACTCACGAGCCGGAATCAGGTTCAGACAGAAACTCGGTTTCGGCCTTTCAGCCGCCCTTGCCTCCGCCGATTCCGTTTGAGCGGTGGACTTCAGTCACCACCGAGAGTCGTCGTTGCCTCCACTTTGGGCACTGCCCTGCCACCTCAACGATTACCACGAGCCGCCTCCAGACTCACCTCTACCTCCGCCGGTTGTCGTCATGTTGCCTACCACCGGTTCTAACCCGGTCACGTCGATCATTTTTCCGAGTCGACCCGGCCTCGGATAGTTGTTTCTGCCACTGCAATCAACGGCCGCAGTCCGAGCCTCCGTGGCTGGACCACTCCGAGTCGCCTTATCCTTTCTTTGGTTTGGATCAAGAAGGAAACTAAGCCTTGTCAGAGGGACATGTGTAGTACTGCAACAATTGGAATCAAAAGTTAAAGTAAGGTATTGAGGTCCAGTCAACGGCGAAACAATCTGGGACTCAGAAACAAATTTTAGGCCAACGGGCTCGATCTCTGCTGTTGAGCTGCCCTCGCCGCCACTGGTCTTCGCTCTCAAGCCCAGCCTCAGGCACCGCCATTAAAACCGCCGTCGCTTCGTACTGGTTCGTCCTTGGCCGCGTCCGAGCCGTTGTTATCGCTCCGCCGTCGGGCGTCGAGTTGCCTCTGTGCTGCCCTTGAACTGCCACACCTTTGTACTGCCCGAGAGCCGCCGTCCGCTGTGGTCGGCCCTGAGCCGCTACGTCGCTCCCGAGCCGCCCGGGCTCGCGGTCCCGAGCTGTCTCAGTCGCCACGGCCGGTCTCTAGGAGGGCTCGCTCACATCTGCTACTATGTGCGTAAAATGCCGTCCGTGGAGAAACTCTCTTTCCACCACGTGAAGACCAAAGTCCTTGTTTGCTTCTTGCATGCTAAAAGAAAATAAAATAAAGAAACAGATAGCGACCTCTCTTTGCTCGTGCAGCACCCAAGAGGAGATCAAAGGATACACGATTTTTTCTCTCAGATAGAGCCGTAGCCACCTGAGAGCTGCCGGTATGCCACACCCTGTTGACCCGCTTTATTGCTTGTTTCCACAGCCTCACTGCCGCCTCTGCTGCATAGCCACAGCCTGCCAAGTCGCTGGTGATGGAGGCCGTTTTGTACGTGAAGAACAATTAACAAAGGGTCAAACCACCGCTCACATCCAGTGATTCAGAGTCAGATCAATCAAATTATGGAGACTGACGGGAGCGCAGCGTACTTCGTGCCTCGTGGATCGTCAGATGACAAGTTGCTGAAGAAGCATCAAACTCAAGGATTTGAGTCGAATACTATGCCTGTGACCCGGCGTTTCTTCCGTCCTAAGCCGCCCTGCTACCACTGTTGTGATCATGGATGTAACCCGGGGTACCCGCGACAACCCGGCCTACCGGTACTGCACAATATTACGAGGTGATATCCGAGTCTATTTATTTAACACATATTGTTTTTATCAGAGAACAATTACTTTTGGTCTGTATGTTTTTATGTGTAGGACAATGATTTATTATAAAGATATGGTGCCATGCTGTGCCGATGAAGTATGCGTTAAGCGTTGTCATGCGTAGGCATCCGCACCTGCTTGTTATTGAACGGGTGTGCACAAGCCGCCACCCGTGCAGCTTAATCTACATCAACCTGCCGGAGCCGCTTTGAGCCGGCCTTGCCGCTTTGAGCCGCCGGGGTTATACTAAGTTGTCCGCTGTTCTGCCTGAGCCACCTCTGTCATGATAAACAGATCATCTGTCGTCCAAACAAATCAGGTGATATCCATCCAAGTTTTATTTATTAGCACATGTTTTTTTGTCAAAAAACGAGTTTATCTTCGCCTTGGTCTGCAATATTGTTTATGCAGGGAAATTATTTATAAAAAGTGATATTATACCGCGGAGATGGAGGCACGCCAACATCTTTTGGCCCAGGTGGTCATCGTTATTCAACGAACAACCGCACCGGCTTACAGCACCGTGGCCGTCTCTCGCGACCGCACCGGTTTACAACGCCGCGGCCGACTCTCCCGTCCACACCGGTTTGAAACGCGCGGCCGAAAAATCTGTCAGCACCCGCGGCCAAC
This sequence comes from Triticum aestivum, assembly GCF_018294505.1. Classification (NCBI taxonomy): domain Eukaryota; kingdom Viridiplantae; phylum Streptophyta; class Magnoliopsida; order Poales; family Poaceae; genus Triticum; species Triticum aestivum. The sequence goes on from NC_057794.1 coordinate 561,377,315, forward strand.
TCGGCCGCGATTGTTTTGAGTTTCACCATGGTGATCGTCAACTCCGTGGTGATAATTGCTGACCTAACGCATCAGGATTCAAACCGGTCTATATGACGGTTAATTATGAAGAATCTCAACCCAACTCCTCAAGTCGCCTTGAGATTCGGAGGCCACGATGACATGACTTAGCAAATATCGTGAGATTTAACACCCCGGGTCATTGGACGGAAGATAAACCGGTCCCGGAGGCTACCGCCATATTGGTAAAAATTTAAAGGCCGTCAGAAAATTTCTGGCTCACAATGATGCTTTGGTTTACAATCCGGCTCAAGACAAATTAATGGTTGCCAAAGAGAACTTGCGGCCATGATGCGCGATTCAAACATGGGTATCCTGCCTTACGGCTTATCTTATTATGATCACTTGGGGGCTTCCTGTTCATCGAGCATAGCTGTCGGTACCCTCTTGATCGGCATGATGCCTGAATTTATATGGTCACTTGGGGGCTTCCTGTTCAAACATAGGTCGTATTCGAACCAAAGAGAGCATAGCTGTCGTAACCCTTTTGATCGGCGCAAAGCCAAACTCACTAGGGGGCTTCTTGATCGTATCTGAATCATAGCTTAACCCCTTTTGGGTCCGACTTGGATCGTATTCGAATCAGGGTCGTTAAAAACCTCTCAAGGTCATTTGGGGGCTTCCTGTTCAAACATAGGTCATATTCGAACCAAAGAGAACATAGCTGTCGGTTCCCTCTTGATCAGCGCAATGCCAAAGCCACTGGGGGCTACATGATTGTATTCGAATCCTAGCTTAACCCCTTTGGAATTGTTTACTGATCGTATTCGAATCAGAAACCTCAATTTTTATTTGGTTAAAGTTTTCGCAAACAATCGTTTGGGTTTTGATACTTTTTGCTCATATCTGAAGCATATACGTGTGGTTTCGTTTAAACCCGGCTTGGCTTTGGCCGATAAGTTGCCAGCATGTGACAATCATCATATATTTGGAAGTATTGGCTTCTAAGGATTGGGTTATCACCCTTATTGCACAAGTCATGTAAACCGGTAGTACAAATTAAATATCACAATGGTTATCTGTGGGATATTATGATCCGCCCTGTGGTAAACCGCCAGGGGGTCTTGTGATTTACTTATGTGCAGGATAATACTACATTTGAGTAGTTACCTGCCCTGGCTTTTGATGTTAAGTCCCCATGGCATATGTTGTTTAAACTCTGTGCATGATTTACAGAGTTATGGCTTACATAAATGATTAAGTTCCAGCCCATCATCAAAGATTGAAATTGGTGTCTAAAAAGGGTTATCAATTCTTGATTTTCTCAAAGGCTATAAGCCGTCGGGTTATAAAAATTCCGGTTTACAATGGAGGCATATTAAATCGCCACCGGCCAAGAGTCGTCGGGTATTTAAACTCCGTATTTACTTGTCAACAGATAAGGTATTCAAAGTCGCTTTGGCGCAATGGTTATTATTTTATCAATGGATATAATTTATTCTACAATGAAAGGAATAGTCCCGAGTTGCTGCAGGCTTACGACCCGGCACTTGGGGGCTATATTATTCAAGTTGAGATTACATCAAATATGCAAGTCCCATGTCACTTCCAGCATGCACCATGGCACTTGGGGGCTAATGCAAAGACAATTTTACTAGCCTTATTGAAGACCCGACTCATCACATCATAATGAGCCGGCCCTTGGGGGCTACCAATTGCTCCTGTCAACAATTCAAGGTACATAAGTTTTATTCCATTATATTGAAGGGTCCACTGATCAGTTGGTAAAGCACAAAGCTCTTAACCTTGTGGATGTGGGTTCAAGCCCCATGATGGGGGTTACATCATATGATATTCTTTTCAAAAGAAGTATATATAAAGTCCCAGCTCAATGTTATCTTACTGAGCCGGCCCTTGGGGGCTACACGTTGTTGTTCAAGTTCATATGATCATATTTATAAAGTCCCTGCTCATTATTACATAATGACCCGGCCCTTGGGGGCTACACTGGTTGTAGTTTTTTATGATTATAAGGCAATTACAAGTCCCAGGTTGCTGCAAGCATGACAACCCGGCACTTGGGGGCTACATATATGGAGTATTCAGTCTTTACTAGTGACTAAAATGAACAACATGGATTTCTTCAAAGTGGCAATATTTATATTAAAGCAAGTCTAAAGTCATCACTTTGTTTCTGCTCAAGATTGGGGGCTACAGGTAATATGGATATAAGGGAGAAAAATCTTCAAAATTCTCAGTTTTGAGTAAACCAGATTGACCCGGCGTCACCAATAACTATGACCTGGTGTCGGCAACAATTATGACCTAGTGCTATCAATATTTACAAATCGGATATTTTGGCAATGATAAAACCGGCAAGTTCTACAAGCCGGTTGAAAGTCAGATGAGTTTTTTCAAGACCAATATTTTTTAAACCGGTGCTTTGGAAGCCGATTCAAGTGGATTATTTATTACAATATTTCTCTATAAGATAACAATGTCCGCAAATTGGCTCTGAAGCTGGCCTATTGGCCCGGATTTCTCAAAAGAAGTATCTGGATTTTTTGCATTGGCAAGGTTTGGACATATCTGTTAAAAGAGATTTGTTATAAGATCTTTGAGTATGCATCCAGGACGAAATGACAAGGACTTAAAGATGATCAGGTGCCGGTTCAGGAAAATATTTAACACAGAGCACAACCTATCAAGTTTGTTCTTGTGTTTATTTTATAGGATCAGTTTAACATGGATAAATCCAGATTAAACTAGGGGCTAATGTCGGGGATATACCCCGTGGTATGACCCGGCCGGAATCATGACCCGGCCGGGCTTGGCGACTCACCAGAGACCTGGCTGGAGCTTGGCGACTCACTGGCGATCCGCCCAGACATGGCGGTTTACATGTAACCCACCTGGACATTGTGACTCACTGGAGACCCGACGGGCAGATCAGACGGACGACAAGGCCCAAGGCCCAGTAGGCCGGCTTATACTCTGGTGGGGCGGTTTAAGAGGAAAGGGATGACGAATATTTCCTTTATGAGGAAGCAAGACCCGAAGTTGTATTCAACTTGTGAGAAAGGATAGACTATTCCTAGTCCTACTAGGACTCCACATGTAACCCGCCCCTTCAACATATATAAGGAGGGGCAGGGCTCCCCAAAGAGAGACAAAAAAGAATCTATAGGGCTAGACACAAAGAGCCGGCTTACCGGCGACTCCCTCATGATCATAATGAGACCTAGCCACAAACAACATGTAGGGTTATTACCGGATGATGTTTCGCGGGGCCCAAAGCTGTCTAAACCCTTGTCTTGTGTTGTGTCTCTCGATTCCGCTCAACCCCTCTCAAGCTACCACATAGATGCATTGGCCTCGTGACTAAGTCCTGACGCTAAGGACATCTGCCGTGAAAATTCCACGACAATCATGGTGCTACTTTGAAGCTCAAGTGTGAAAAAGAAGATAGTAGCATTGTCCCTTTTTATTTCTCTTTTTTTGGCCTTCCTTTTTTTTATTTGGCCTTTCTCTTTTTTTTATTGGGACAATGCTCTATTAAATGATGATCTTCACACTTCTATTTCACTACAAAAAAATACACTTCCGTGATGATACGTGTTTGTCACAGTAGGTCGCTTTTTTTTGTCATGCATGTACATCCATGACAAATTTATGACAGAATCAAGATAGTCATACCTGTGCTGTCGTAGAAGTGTTCCATGACATTACCAAAATTATCACCATGGAAGTGTCCACTTCCATGACGATAAATCACGCGTCACAGAAGTGCTTTCGTCAAGGGTGACCGAGACGTGGCATCCACCGTAATGGAACGCCGTTAAGCTATCGGGTCGGGTTTTGGATCCGATAACCCGTTAACAGCCCCGACCAATGGGAAATTTCCACGTTTATTGGCCGGACCAAACACGTGTCAGCTCGTCAGCGGGTCAGATAGGCGCCTATGACACATCGACACGTGGCACGGCCCAACAGTGGCCCATTCCTGTGAAAAGGCCGGCCTGTTTGACTTGGTCAAAAGTTGGCGGGCCGGTCCGTTTGACTTGGTCAAAATATGGCGGGCCGGCCTGTTTGACTTGGTCAAAAGCTGGCGGGTCGGCCCATAGAAAGCCTGTTAATGGCATGTTCGCATATAGCCCATTTACAGCCCGCTAACCCAAGGCCCGTTACGCCCTATCCGAATTAGGCCTAGTAGCGTCATCTGGGCCGTCCACTATGATTCCAGCCCGTTTTCACTTCTGGCCCATGTATAGCCCATGACGTCTTTCGGCCCATATGAGGCCCTTTGTAACTCTTGGCCCATTAGCGGCCCGTGCTGAAACTGGCCCGTAATGAACAGTGTATTACTTTACACCATTAACGGCCCATGGTGAAACTGGCCCGTAATGAACAGTGTATCACTTTATACCCATTAACGACCCATTATTCTGTTGGGCCATTTCCAGCCCAAGTTAACTTTTGGCCTTCTGAGGGCCCATTTATTCTTGGGCTCATTTGCAGCATTCGGTTACTTACGACCCGTTACTGCCATTTTCTGCTTGTGGGCCAAATTCAGCCCATCGTTACAGTCGGCCCGTTTGTGGACCGTTAGTCTGTTGGGCCATTTTCATAGCATCACCAAATACGGCCTATTAACGGCCCGTTATGGTCAGCCCATAAAACGTATGATTTCTATTAAAGGCCCGTCTACGGCCCATTAAAGGCCCGTACAAGACCCATAAATGTGCCGGCGGCCCATGGATCCTACGAGACGTACAAGGCCCATGGATCCTACGAGACGTAGAAGGCCCATGGAACCTACGAGACGTAGAAGGCCCATGGATCCTACGAGACATAGAAGGCCCATGGATCCGACGGCCCGTGAAGGGCCATGGTCGGGCGAATTGGCCCCCGTTTGAATGATATAGCATATTCAAAGAATTATCCTACTCAATACTATCACCTCTAAAAAACTACACTATTACAACAAAGAGATCAAGGCATAGAAAGGTAGAATAATCATACACTATACAATAAAGAAATTACAGCCAATTATACCCACTGGGCATTATGGTTCGGCACAGGTGATAATAAAGATACACAAACAACAAATTACATACACTGGGCAAATAAAGCTCATACATCATGGACGCGCATCAACTTAACTCCATTTGAACTATAATCTCTTCAGAAAATAGGATTGGCCGGATTCAGATAGCACAAATTTTAGTCTGCAAAATCTCCATTTCCTTCATGGTAACCTCAGTGTCTTGTTTCATTTTTTGACTCCTGCATCTAATACCTGCATGTCCAGCCTCAACTTGTTGATTATACGTTGATGTACACGTTGTCTTGCCACCTCTAGTTGATGCTCGAGAACACCAACACATTCCAATTCCAATCCATAATCATTCGGTAACGGCTATGCCGCACTGCTCGCGGATCTTTGTGTTGAGGTCACTTCATCCTGAAATATTTCTGTAAGTACACATGACTAGGGCAAAAATATAGTTACAATAGTGAAGCGAACAAGACACTATTTTGTACTACATGGCAAAACAGGACTAACAATAATGTTACATGTCACTTTAAAAAAATGTTACACGTCATGAAGCATAAGCAGGTGATATTTTAAAAATTATAAAAAAGATAGTATGTGCAGCCTGCATACTGAAATCCATCTTAGCTCACCAGAGGAGCATGATGTTGGCGCCCAATCGAAAACATAGACAAGTTACAAATTTAGACAGTGCGTTGCGTATAAGTAAGCAAGCAGTTGGCCATTCTGTGCCTCAATTAAAGTCTTAGGGAGCATAATGAACAGCAGAGGGTTTCATACAAACATACTACAGCAGGCAAAACTATGCAATCATTAGCGTAGTATAAACTAGATTGTGAGCCTCGTGCAATAATAGTTGGTTAATGGACTTCAAAGCTTCAGGCACACTTCGGCAGAGTAATTGAATGGTAAGGCCTTTAATTATGTCAACTAATAGTGATACAAGTACCGAACATCATGCATGATTATTTGGGCATCTCATTAACTGAGGACAAATAAAGCAATTGAAAAGAGAAAATTAACTATGCCAGAAACAAACAAGGAATTGAACTGTTGAGTTGCATACAATGACTTACCTTAGCAGGTTGAAGACGCCTAGTGCAGCTCCTACTTCTCTTGCAAGGCTCCTTCCTAACATCTTGTACTTGGAAATCCTCAATCTTATCTTCATTGCACCCCCTCTGCAAGGTGACACAAACTAGTTACTCGTCTCCTTGGAAGATAAATATGCATACTTTCCAGTCTGTGAACACAAAAGATGAGATTATAACAAAACAACACCGAATAATGAAACATGCCGCATCTCTTGCACTTGCACACAATGAAATGAGCATTCACTATGTCTACACTATGTAAAAACTAGGCATACCTTCGAACTGGATCTCCAAGTACTCTTGGAGAGCCTAATGTAGTGTACAGCCAAACCTTTATGTCACCTATGAGTTAGACAAGGCCCCACTACAGCATCCCTTAGTGTTTAAATCGTTGACAAGCTTTGTTAGAGTGTTAGGTCAAGAACAGCAAGTAATCAAAGCAAACAGTCCTAGTATGGCTGGCTGATGCAAACAAGCAATTGAACAGAAGTGTGAGCAAATCTTACATATCAACAAAAGAAGCAAAGAAGGAGGCTTAAAGACCATCACTTGACTGACCAGATTTAAGGGGCATTTAAACATCATGTGCAACGTATGAACTAACATAAACATTGCATATTCCAGATTCTATAATGGAATGCACATGTATTATGCCATGTATGATGATGCCTAAATGTACAGATAGCAGGCAGGAGTGATTCATCATTGCACGCACAATTGAATTGCAGGTTAAGGGCCAGTTCAATTCTGCCTTTTTAGGGCATATTGTCACAATAAGCCATAAAAGATGTAAAGAAGTCATTTTTGAGTTATGGGCTTGGGCTTAACTAATTTTGCTTTGGAGGGGGGTGTTTCGGGTAGAACCTCACTAAAAATTGAAGGGAAGGGGAATAGTGAAATGACTCTATTTTCTGCCTATATTACACTCAAAATGCAACTGCTGGTGCCCATGTCACACCTGACCCTCAGGTAAAAACAAACACGCAAGCATTCATTGTCCTGCCCGCTTGCATCTCCTCTCCCCTTTCCCTCTACCTCGATCCCCTGCCTGCAGCACTAGGGTTCCTCCAGCGAGCCGTTGCCACTGGTCCCATCTGGCCTTGTCCTTGATGATGCTATGTCCTGCTAGGCTACATGTCCGGCGGGTAGGGGCAAATCTCCCTGGCTTCTCCTCCCTCTGGCGCCGCCCCTCATTCTCATGGTCTCCAGCAGCTGCTCCACTGTGGTTCGTCCAACGCACTACTCCAGCGGGCGCTGCACAACTACGGCTGATGCCACACTACGGCAGAAGGCACCTTATTCCCCTCCCCTCCTCCCAGGCCATGGCCTTGAGGTGCTATTGAAGGATGAGCTCATCCAACAAGGTGAGGATCTCCTCTGATTTTTTGCCAAATTTTCATTCTGATCCACTATACAATGAATTGCTATGAGCTGCTTCTGCTGCTGCTATATGATGCAGTGCTATGAGCTGCTCCTGCTACTGCTATATGATGAATTGCTATGAGTTGCTGCTGCTGTATGATGAGTTGCTATGAGCTGTTGTTGCTGCTGCTGCTATATGATGAATTGCTATGAGCTGATGCTGCTGCTATATGATGAGTTGCTACAAGCTGCTCCTGCTGCTGCTATATGATGAGTTGCTACAAGCTGCTCCTGCTGCTGCTATATGATGAATTGCTATGAGTTGCTCCTACTGCTTCTATATGATGAATTGCTATGAGCTGCTCCTGCTGCTGCTGGTATATGATGAATTGCAGACTACTGCTGCTGTATGATGAGTTGCTATGAGCTGCTGCTGCTATATGATGCTTTCAGATGGTGCTGCTATACGATAATAAACAGCCACTTGGACCATCGAATTTCAATAAATAATTGTTCTTCATTTAAATGTGGGTCATGCGTTCTTTGTTTAAATTAGGCAATGGGATCTCTATGGAAAACATTGACCAAAGTAGATTGTGCCAAGTAGATGGTATCTTTGTATTTGCATTTTGAGCAAATAGTGATGGTCTGTTTTCCTATCATATTAATTACTGCACTGGGTTCAATTTGTGATGTTTGCAAGTCAAATTAATTTCCATATGGGCAGCAAAATGAAAAAAATATAATGCAATCTAGACTTTCCACTCATCATACCAAAGATAAGCTGAAAACGCAATGAAAAGAATTGGTTGGCTTATTACATGGAACTTATATTCACAGGTGCTTATTTTCTTAGGATAACTCATAACAACTGTCCCTAAGAAACTTGTCTAATAGAACTGGCATACAAATAACATGTCACGATGATTGCAATGGAGGAGTGACGTACCATAGCACACTGTATATATATGCTCACCGCTGCCTCTCCTTTTTTTGTGATGTTCCATGAAATTGCCACATACATCTTGTACTTTTTCATTGTGTAACCCTATCTGCAAGTTGACACGGCTAATTTCAGACATCTCTACATGATACTACATTGCATATCCCTTGCGCATATTTAAACCACCAATTAACGATTGTGTGCGTACCATAAGCTAGCCATGACTCTGTATGCTGGACTAGCAGGCACTCTAAGGGAGCCTAATGTAGTGCACTGGAATTCCTACATGCCACCTACGGTTTTGTGTAATGTACTGTTCCTAAATATATGTCTTTGTAGAGATTCCAGTATGGACCACATACATATGTATATAGATGCATTTTCGAGTGTAGATTCACTCGTTTTGCTCCGTATGTAGCCTATAGTGGAATCTCTAGAAAGACTTATATTTAGGAACGGAGGTACGAGGTAGTATCATGTATGACATCTACATATCTAATTTAGCAGCCAGTAGTGGAAATCATTGTCTACACAAAAGGATTACTGGTCGAAAATCCTAGCAAAGCACGCTGGCAGGCACAGAACAATACAAGAGAGAGACGCGCTTACAAGATCATATCAATGCCTCAGTCCAGGATCTTGGTTGGCCAAGCTGTTAGATCTAGAAGAAACATCGTCCTTGTAGTTTTTTCCAGCTGCATAACAGGTAACAGCGATCGGTTAGTATATTTGAAGTACATCGGGCAGGTGATGTTGGACGGGTTTAAAGGTGACAAGTACCTAGGCCGTGGCGGGTGCTTGGCATCTCTCCAGACTGTGGGAATCAAGTTAGAAACGTCGAGGGTGATGACGCTGCGCTGGCTGTCGGGGTCTGCTAAGGAGATCTAGAACCGTCGAGTCGGGTGTTTGTGGAGCGGCTCCGGTAGGGTGGACTACGGTGTGGGCGAAGCGGATCTATGGTCGTGGACGAGGGCGTAGGTGAAGCTGCTCCGGTGGTTGGGTTAAGGATGGTGTCGATGATGCAGATCTGCGGCCGTGGACGGGGCATCAGAAGCTGCTCCGGTGGTTGGGTTAAGGGTGGTGTCGACGATGCGGATCTGCGGCCGTGGATGGGGCATCAGAAGTTGCTCTGGTAGGTTGGATGAGGGTGCGAGGAAGCGGATCTGAGGCCGTGGACTTGTGAGTTGGCAAAGCGGCCCCGGTAGGGTTGAGAATGGTATAGACGAAGCTACTCCGGTAGGGTTGAGGAAGGTGTCAGCGAAGCGGCTCCGGTAGGGTTGAGGAAGGTGTCGGCGAAGAGGATCAGAGGCCGTCGACGGGGGCGTCGGTGGGGCGGCTCCGGGGGGTGTGGACGAAGCGTCTCCGGTGGGGAGTACGAATGAGCCGCTGCAGATGCGCGGCGGTTGACGAGAGTACCGGCGAAGCAGATCTGGCGTCGTGGACAAGGCCGGCGCTGAATGGGATGTGGTACAGTGGTGGATGAGCAGTCTAGGGGAGGTGGGAGGGGTAGATGCGGCCGCAGAAGCAGATCCGGCGAGGTGGACGCCGCTGGCAGTGAATGGGCTATGGTACGCTGGTGGATGAGCAGTCTAGGGTTTCGAGAGGGAAGGTGAGAAAGGGGGATGAAGTACGGGCGGCGTGCCGTGTAGTTAGTCGTTTTTGCGGGAGGGGGAGAGGAAATGAGGGTGCCGTGTAGTGGGGGAACCAGAAGTTACCAAAGCAGCCCCGACCTATCATGTAGATGAGGGCAGTATTGTAACTGTTGGTCTCCGTGCACCAAGGACAAAAGGGGGATTTCGCATGCTAAAGACTAAGGTGGCGGAAATTTTAGAAGGAGGCGGGAGATTTTGCCACCCGCGGGATCGTTCGTATCCAGTTTCAACTAATTTTGGACCGTGCTAGCGGGAAGGTCATGCTAGACTGTGTACACGGGGCACGCGTCAGCAGTTAATAACTGGTGTGAAGTCCACCCCGGAAAAAAGACAATAACTCGGGATGATGCACCGATAACTTGGACGTTCACACGGGCGCGGCCAATCGTACGGATGTAGTGGCGCGTTCACAAAAAAGGGATCAAACGCTCAGCCTATGTATTTCTCGTGTAAATAGATAATTTAGTGCCATTGGTTATTTACTTTAAACATAATGCATTGACGTGTTAGTGTACAGGCGCACAAAAAGAAATGGATATTGTAGTCAGCTACTTAAAAGTGTTACCTCATATGATTACATAGCCTCCATTTCATAAATTGTGTACCCGTTGAATTCATATATGAACATTACATATATTACTTCAAAATAGAAACTTAAATCATCCAAGACTAATGAATTTGAATGCAAGAGTAACCATGGTGCATGTTCATGATAGCTACATTGGTTGTTTGAAGAAACATCACTATAACTTTGGCATGCACAACTAAAAAGGCTTATTTAAATAGAAAAAAAGTGATATGTGAGTGTCCAATCTTTATAGTGTTGAATCGATATTGTACCTTTGGCCACGATACGAAGTAGATAGTGACTTATGTTCAAGCGATGCACGTCCACGATCGCTAGATAGTGATACGTCAATGAATTGTGCAATCTCTCTCACATGCATACATATCTCATTTCCCTGTGGGCATCGGAATCACACACGTGCACTTCATGTATTTCTACCCCGTCCTACAAGTCTCTCACACAGAAACACACACACTCTCTATGTCTAACACGCCCACCCCTTTAATTCCGCCCACCCACAGCCACTAATGTCTCTCACACATATGCTATCTACCTATCCCTTAATATAGCTAGATATGTGTCACACAAACTCCTTCTCCCTACTAGCAAGATGCCCATGCGTTGCACGGAACATCGAGATGCATTTGTATGAGAAGTTTATCTTGTGGGAGAAAAGGATGAACGAGGGAATGCCTTATTTGCAAATCCGGAGAGGGGTTTGGGTATCTTTTTGCAAAATTGCCATAGTTTTCTTCCTGTCCGTCGGATATAAATCGGATGGCCTATATTGCAGGATGGCAGGAACACCATCATCACCAACTCTGTTTTTATAAGAGTAGAGATATGTGAGTGTCACTGCCCCCCCACACACACCCACACTTCCCAACACCGAAGGAGTAGGGTGACACCTCGATCTTGATACTAATCTATCGACTGGCTTCTCTCTCAAACATACACACACACACACACTACCCGGCACCGAAGGAGTAGGGTGGCACATCGATCTTGATAATAATCTATCTACTCCTCTTTCAAACACACA